>NC_057804.1:529519859-529547126 GCF_018294505.1 Triticum aestivum | reverse complement strand
TGGCGGCGGCGCGAGGGCCAGCGGGGCCCGCGATGGGCTCCGCGGGCCGGCGATGAGGTGGGCGCGAGGACGCCACGTGGCAGGAGGCGATTGGCTGAGGGGGCGGCGGCGGACATGTCCGGCGGGGTCCGGACGTGTCCGGCTGCGGGAGGAGGAAGAAGCTAGGGTTTCGGGGGGATTCATCCGCGAATTTGGACGGCGAGGGCATATTTATAGTTTCTGGGAGCTAGGAGAGTCCAAATGAGGAGCGGTTTTTGGCCACGCGATCGTGATCGAACGGCGGAGAGCATGGAGGGGGTTTAGATGGGTTTTGGGCCACTTTGGAGGGGGTGCTGGGCTGCAAAGAGAAAGGGGGTTTCGGGCTATGCGGTTAACCGTTGGAGTATCAAACGACCTCCAAATGGCACGAAACTTGATAGGCGGTCTACTGGTGCTATACCAAGGCCGATTGGCAAGACTCGGCCCATTCCGAGAAAGTTTAACACCCGCTCACAACGAGAGACAAAAAGGGGGACGCCGGAGGGCATAGGAGTGCCGGATTGCAAAACGGACAACGGGGAAAATGCTCAGATGCATGAAACGAACACGTATGCAAAATGAGATGCACATGATGACATGGCAAAATGCAACACGCAAGCAAATGACATGGCAATGACGACGAATAACTGGCAGACACCTGGCGCATCGAATCCGGGGCGTTACACCCTATCTTTCTCAGTGTTCGGCTGAAACTCTATAACCATAAGTATTGCGTGAGTGTTAGCAATTATGGGAGACTACGAGATAGTTGAGTATGTGATCTTGTTGAAAAGCTCTATTATTGACTCTGTCTGATGTTATGATAAATTGCAATTGCTTCAATGACTGATATTATAGTTTGTTAGTTCCCAATGAAGTTTATGAACTATACTTGACATTGTGAATTGCTTATTACTTGAACATAATAAACCATATGACAAAATCTATATATGTTGCTGTTATTAGAATGATCATGATGCCCCCAAGTCCGTATTTTATTTTTATTGACAACTCTATCTCTGAACATGTGGACATATTTTTCGATTTCGGTTTCCGCTTGAGGACAAGCGAGGTCTAAGCTTGGGGGAGTTGATACGTCCATTTTGCATCATGCTTTTATATCAATATTTATTGCATTATGGGATGTCATTACACTTTATATCTCAATATTTATGGCTATTCTCTCTTATTTTAATAGGTTTACCATGAAGAGGGGGAATGCCGGCAGCTGGAATTCTGGCTGGAAAAGGAGCAAATGTTGGAAACCTATTCTGCACAACTCCAAAATTCCTAAAACTCCACGAAACAACCTTTTGGATTTATTAAGAATTTATGAGCGAAAGAAATAGGCCAGGGGGCCCACACCCTGTCCAGGAGACATGGGGGCGCGCCTCCCTATAGGGCGCGCCCCCTATCTCCTGGCCCCCCTGGTGGGCCTCCGGCGTCCATCTTCTGCTATATCATCACTTTTACCCTGGAAAAATTCAAGGGAAAGCTTATGGGACGAAACTCCGCCACCACGAGGCGGAACCTTGGCGAAATCAATGTAGGGCTCTGGCGGAGCTGTTCTACTGGGGACACTTCCCTCCGGGAGGGGGAAATCATCACCAACGTCATCACCAATGATCCTCTCATCGGGAGGGGGTCAATCTCCATCAACATCTTCACCAGCACCATCACCTCTCAAAACCCTAGTTCATCTCTTGTATCCAATCTTGTATCAAAACCACAAATTGGTACATGTGGGTTGCTAGTAGTGTTGATTACTCCTTGTAGTTGATGCTAATTAGTTTAATTGGTGGAAGATCATATGTTCAGATCCTTTATGCATATTATTACTCCTTTGATTATGAACATGAATATGCTTTGTGAGTAGTTATGTTTGTTCCTGAGGACATGGGTGAAGTCTTGCTATTAGTAGTCATGTGAATTTGGTATTCGTTCGATATTTTGATGAGATGTATGTTGTCTTTCCTCTAGTGGTGTCATGTGAACGTTGACTACATGACACTTCAGCATTATTTGGGCCTAGAGGAAGGCATAGGGAAGTAATAAGTAGATGATGGGTTGCTAGAGTGACAGAAGCTTAAACCCTAGTTTATGCGTTGCTTCGTTAGGGGTTTATATGGACCCATATGTCTAATGCTGTGGTTAGGTTTACCTCAATACTCCTTTTTGTAGTTGCAGATGCTTGCAATAGGGGTTAATCATAAGTGGGATGCTTGTCCAAGTTAGGGCAGTACCCAAGTGTTGGTCCACCCACATATCAAATTATCAAAGTACCGAACGAGAATCCTATGAACGTGATGAAAAGTAGCTTGACGATAATTCCCAATGTGTCCTCGGGAGCTCTTTCCTCATTATTAGAATTTGTCCAGGCTTATCCTTTGCTACATAAAGGATTGGGCCACCTTGCTGCACTTTATTTACTTTATTTACTTTTTGCCTGTTACTATTTGTCCTATCACAAAACTATCTATCACCTACTATTTCAGTGCTTGCAGAGAAAACCTTACCGAAAACCGCTTATCATTTCCTTCTGCTCCTCATTGGGTTCGACACTCTTACTTATCGAAAGGACTATGATAGATCCCCTACACTTGTGCGTCATCATCCACTCTCCCGCATCCCGCTGTACCCTCTACTTGAACATGGTGCTTTATGCTTCATATTATTTTCCAATGATGTGTCGCCATCCTATGATGTCTGAGTAGATTTTCGTTGTCCTATCGGTGATTGATGAATTTCTATGATTGGTTTGAGTTGCATGTTTTATTATTGGTGCTGTCCTATGGTGCCCTCCGTGTCGTGCAAGCGTGAGGGATTCGCGCTGTAGGGTGTTGCAATGAGTTCATGATTCGCTTATAGTGGGTTGCGTGAGTGATTGAAACACAAACCCGAGTAAGGGGATTGTTGCATATGGGATAAAGGGGACTTGATACTTTAATGCTATGGTTGGGTTTTACCTTAATGAATATTTAGTAGTTGCAGATGCTTGCTAGAGTTCCAATCATAAGTGCATATGATCCAAGTAGAGAAAGTATGTTAGCTTATGCCTCTCCCTCAAATAGAATTGCAATAGTGATTATCGGTCTAGTAACATAGTCAATTGCTTAGGGACAATTCCACAACTCCTACCACCACTTTTCCACACTCGCTATATTTACTTTATTGCATCTTTATCTAAACAGCCCCTAGCTTTTACTTACGTGCTCTTTATTATCTTGCAAACCTATCCAACAAGACCTACAAAGTACTTGTAGTTTCGTACTTGTTCTAGGTAAAGAGAATGTCAAGCGTGCGTAGAGTTGTATCGGTGGTCGATAGAACTTGAGGGAATATTTATTCTACCTTAGGCTCCTCGTTGGGTTCAACACTCTTAGTTATCAAAAACTATTGCAAGCCCCTACACTTGTGGGTTATCATAGATCATCACCACGGGCCATGTGAACGTGGAGAAGGAAATCTTCAATCCATACCACGGGGTCTATTGTGCCATCGTATGATTCGATGTTTACGGGTTTAAACCCTTCTGGGAATTCATGATCCATTACTTCATCAGTGAAGTAGAGGGGGTGTGCGGCGCCTGTATGCTGGGCTATGTCACGACGCAGTTCAAATGAGTCTGGTCTGTTGTGTCCCGCGATCTATAGATCGATCTTGACTATCTTACTTTGTTTTCCAATACGTCTCACAGGTCCTGCGCATTGCCCCGGGCGTTTGATTGGCGGCGGGGTGCAGGCAGTTGTTCGGGCTGATACGCCGCTTTGTCTCGGCCATGAGGTGGCCTATCCGCCTTGTCCTGCGCTGGTATTGTAGGCTCTAGCGCCTCCTCTTCGAGTTGAGGTAGCAACCTGCGCTTCGGGTAACTTTTGGTTGGGTGCTTGAGTCCGTATTCCTCGGCTGCCAGGACCTCAGTCCATCTGTCTGTTAGCAGATCTTGATCAACTTGGAGTTGCTACTGCTTCTTCTTCAGGCTTTTTGCAGTGGCTATAAGCCGGCACTTGAAGCGCTCCTACTCGACGGGATCCTCAGGCATGACAAATTCATCATCGTTGAGGCTCACCTCGTCTTCGGAGGGAGGCATATAATTGTCGTCCTCCAAGTCTCCGTCCATTGCCTATTCATCTGGGCTAGCTTGCCCGTCCTCCTGCTCGGCCTGCTCAAAGTTAGGCTGGTCGGGATTGTATTCGTCTTTGGCACCATCCGGATTGCTACCGTCTCCTGTGCCGGTATTGCTATAGCGGGGCTTAGAGAGGTGCCGATGACGCCCATGCTTTGATTGCTTCCCTAAGGGACTGTTGCCTCATCGCCATTGTTTTCTTTGGGGGTGTCCACCATATATATATATATATATCGTATGATGAGGTGGCTGTCCAGCGCCTGGTGGGCGGCGGTTCCTGTTCTTCTCCTACATCGTCGTCCATACCATCGATGTCTTCAGAGTCAAAGTCGAGCACGTCGGTTAAGTCATCGATAGTGGCTATTAAGTGGGTGGTGGGTGGGTAACGAATTTCTTCGTCGTCCGCTTCCCACTCGAGCCGGACATAGTTCGGCCAAGAGTCTCCTGATAAAGAGAGAGACCTCAATGAATTTAGCACGTCACCCAAGGGTGAGTGTTGAAAGATATCCGCGGAGGTAAACTCCATGATCGGTGCCCAATCAGATTCGATAGGCACGGATGCACGCGTTCTGGGACCTAAGACCGGAGACAAGTCTGGGGGTCCGGTGACACATATTTCCTTAGAGGTGGAGTCTTTGTTCGGCTCCAACGCCGATGAGTGTGCGGCCTCCATGGCGGGGTCCATCCACCCATCCTCGGATGGCGCGATCTGCTCCAGATTAGGGGCTAGGGCAGCCACAGGTGCGATATCCCAAACACCATCCGATGGCAGATCTAAGTCTCCGCGGATGTCGGCCGTGTAGTTCAAGTTTCCGAACCTGACCTGATGGCCAGTGTCATAGCTGTCAATCTGCTCCAGATGGCCAAGCGAGTTGGCCCACAGTGCGAAGCCGCCGAATACGAAGATCTGTCCAGGGAGAAAAGTCTCACCCTGGACTGCCTCGTTGCTGATGATTGAAGGAGTCATCAAGCCTTACCGCGACGACACAGTGGAACTCTCAATGAAAGCACCAATGTCGGTGTCAAAACCGGCGGATCTCAGGTAGGGGGTCCTGAACTGTGTGTCTAAGGCTAATGGTAACAGGAGGCTGGGAACACAATGGTTACCCAGGTTCTGGCCCTCTCGATGGAGGTAATACCCTACTTCCTGCTTGATTGATCTTGATGATATGAGTATTACAAGAGTTGATCTACCACGAGATCATAGAGGCTAACCCTAGAAGCTAGCCTATGATTATGATTGTTGTTGTCCTACGGACTAAACCCTCCGGTTTATGTAGACACCGGAGGGGGCTAGAGTTACACAGAGTCGGTTACAGAGAAGGAGATCTACATATCTGAATTGCCAAGCTTGCCTTCCACGCCAAGGAGAGTCCCATCCGGACACGGGACAAAGTCTTCAATCTTGTATCTTCATAGTCCAACAGTCCGGCCAAAGTATATAGTCCGGCTGTCTGAGTACCCCCTAATCCAGGACTCCCTCAGCCACCTCCCCTTGGCCCGCCTCCTCTATTTCCCGTATGGCCCAATAAGGCCCATAACTTCTCCCGGTGAATTCCCGTAACTCCCCGGTACTCCGAAAAATACCCGAATCACTCGGAACCTTTCCGATGTCCAAATATAGCTGAGGGAGTCCTGGATTAGGGGGTGTCCGGATAGCCGGACTACCATCATCAGCCAAACTATCGTCGGCCGGACTATCATCATCGACCGGACTCCAAGACTATGAAGATACAAGATTGAAGACTTCGTCCCGTGTCCAGATGGGACTTTCCTTGGCGTGGAAGGCAAGCTTGGCGATACGGATATGTAGATCTCCTACCATTGTAACCGACTCTATGTAACCCTAGCCCTCTCCGGTGTCTATATAAACCGGATGGCTCTAGTACGTAGGACACAACAACAACCATTACAATCATACCATAGGCTAGCTTCTAGGGTTTAGCCTCCTTGATCTCGTGGTAGATCCACTCTTGTAAACATCCACAATATCAATATCAATCAAGCAGGACGTAGGGTTTTACCTCCATCAAGAGGGCCCGAACCTGGGTAAAACATCGTGTCCCTTGTCTCCTGTTACCATCCGCCTAGACGCACAGTTCGGGACCCCCTACCCGAGATCCGCCGGTTTTGACACCGACATTGGTGCTTTCATTGAGAGTTCCTCTGTGTCGTCACCGATAGGCTTGATGGCCTCTTCAATCGACAACGACGCAGTCCTGGGTGAGACTTTTCTCCCCGGACAGATCTTCATATTCGGCGGCTTCACACTGCAAGCCAACTCACTTGGCCATCTGGGGCAGATCGAAAGCTACGCCCCTGGCCATCAGGTCAGGTTTGGAAGCCTAAACTTCACGGCCGATATCCGCGGGGACTTGATCTTCGATGGATCTGAGCCACAGCCGAGCATGCCGCGCTGTCACGATGGGCACGACCTAACTCTGCCGCCGGACAGCACCTTGGAGGCCGCACATGAATCCGCTCCGACCCATAATTTGGAGCCGATCGCTCAGATCGAGGACGGATGGCTGGACACCGCCTCGGGAGCTGCAACTTCTACGGCGATGGAGCTGAACACTTACCTTGTCCCGCATAAAGCTCATGACTCCGAGGTGCCGGACTCCGGACCTCCTGCGCCCCTGCCAGTCGAATCCGACTGGGCGCCGATCATGGAATTCACCACTGCGGACATCTTTCAGCACTCACCCTTCGGCGATATCTTAAATTCGCTGAAGCATCTCTCGCTATCCGGAGAGCCCTGGCCGAACTACGGCCAGGATGGTTGGGACGCGGACGACGAAGAAATTCAGAGCCCACCCACCACCCACTTCGTAGCCACCGTCGACGATCTAGCCGACGTACTCGACTACGACTCCGAAGACATCGACGGTATGGACGACGATGCCGGAGACTACCAAGAATCAGTGCCTACAGGACACTGGAAGACCACCTCGTCATACGACATATATATGGTGGACACCCCAAAAGATGGGGACGGCGAAGAAGCAACGGAGGACGATTCCTTAAAGAAACAACCCAAGCGCCGACATCAGCGGCGCCGCTCTAAATCCCGCCACAGCAAGAATAGAGATTCCGGCACAGGAGATAATAACACCCCAGAAAGTGCCGAAGACAACCCCCTCCAGCACGATCCAGCGCAGGAGGAGGCAGAAGCAAGCCCTCACGAGAGGGCGGCAGACGAAGAGGTCGAGGATGATAATTACTTACCTCCCTCCGGAGACGAGGCAAGCCTCGACGACGACGAATTCGTCGTGCCTGAGGATCCCGTCGAACAAGAGCATTTCAGACGCAGGCTAATGGCCATGGCAAACAGCCTAAAGAAAAAGCAGCAACAGCTTCAAGCTGATCAAGACCTACTGGCCGACAGATGGACCGAGGTCCTCGCGGCCGAAGAGTATGAACTCGAACGCCCCTCCAAAAGTTACCCAAAATGCAAGTTGCTCCCCCGGCTAGAGGAGGAAGCATACCAACCTGCATCACCAGCACACAATATGGCAGACCGACCACCTCGTGGCCGCGACAGAGAGGTGTGCAAGCCCTCCACCAAAACCGTACCTCGACATTGCTCAAAAAGCATGAAGCCACGGGGGAACGCGCCGGACTTGCGGGATATATTGGAGGATAAGGCAAGACAATCCAGATCTATCTATGGATCACGTGGGCGCCCCAAGACCCACGACGAATATCGTCGAGCTGGATACAACTACTCCGGCTGGGCCGAACACAGCAGACAACGCTCTCTCGAGCTACGTCGCGATATTGCTCAATACAGAGGCGCCGTGCACCCACTATGCTTCACTGACGAAGTAATGGATCGTCAAATCCCTGAAGGGTTTAAACCCATTAATATCGAATCCTACGATGGCACAACAGACCCCGCGGTTTGGATTGAGGATTATCTCCTCCATATACATAAGGCCCGCGGCGACGATCTTCACGCCATCAAATATCTCCCGCTCAAGCTTAAAGGACCAGCTCGGCATTGGCTTAACAGCCGGCCTGCAGAGTTAATTGGATGCTGGCAAGACCTGGAAGCCACATTCCTCGACAACTTCCAGGGCACGTATGTGCGACCACCGGACGCAGATGACCTAAGCCACATAATCCAACAGCCAGACGAATCAGCCAGGCAATTCTGGACACGGTTCTTAACAAAGAAAAATCAAATCGTCAACTGTCCGGATGCAGAGGCCCTCGCTGCCTTCAAACATAACATCCGCGACGAGTGGCTGGCCCGGCACCTAGGACAGGAAAAGCCGAAATCCATGGCAGCCCTCACATCACTCATGACCCGCTTCTGTGCGGGAGAGGATAGCTGGCTAGCTCGTAGCAACAACCTCAGCAAAAACGCTGGCAGTCCGGATACCAAGGACCGCAATGGCAGGTCGCGTCGAAACAAAAACAAACGCCGCATTAACGGCGACAGCAATGAGGATACGGCAGTCAATGCCGGATTCCGAGGCTCCAAGCCCGGTCAACGGAAGAAGCCATTCAAAAGAACCACTCCGGGTCCGTCCAATTTGGACCGAATACTCGACCGCTCCTGTCCAATACATGGAACCCCCGAAAAGCCAGCTAACCACACCAACAGAGATTGTTGGGTATTCAAGCAGGTAGGCAAATTAATCGCCGAAAACAATGACAAGGGGCTACACAGCGATGACGAGGAAGAGACCCGGCCGCCGAACAACAGAGGACAGAAGGGATTCCCCCCTCAAGTTCGGAAGGTAAACATGATATACGCAACGCATATACCCAAGAGGGAGCGGAAGCGTGCACTAAGTGACGTATACGCGATGGAGCCAGTCGCCCCAAAATTCAACCCATGGTCCTCTTGCCCGATCACTTTCGATCGAAGAGACCATCCGACCAGTATCCTCCATGGCGGATTCGCCGCATTGGTTTTAGACACAATCGTCGATGGATTTCACCTCACGAGAGTCCTGATGGACGGCGGCAGTAACCTGAACCTGCTTTATCAGGATACAGTGCGCAAGATGGGCATAGACCCTTCAAGGATTAAACCTACAAAGACAACCTTCAAAGGCGTCATACCAGGTGTCGAGGCCAGTTGTACAGGCTCAGTTACACTGGAAGTGGTCTTGGGATCCCCGGATAATTTCTGCAGCGAGGAGTTAATCTTCGACATAGTCCCATTCTACAGTGGCTATCACGCTCTGCTCGGACGAACCGCGTTCGCAAAATTCAATGCGGTGCCGCATTATGCATACCTTAAGCTCAAGATGCCAGGCCCTCGTGGAGTCATCACGGTCAATGGAAACACGGAACACTCCCTCCGAACGGAGGAACATACAGCGGCTCTCGCGGCAGAAGTACAGAGCAGCCTTTTAAGGCAATTTTTGAGTCCGGCCGTTAAACGACCAGACACGGCCAAACGCGCCCGGAGCAACATCAACCAAGACCACCTGGCACGTTCCGAGCACGCGTAGCAATGCGGCCTCAACCCCAGCCTCGCACAATTGTAAGACAAACTCTCCGCGTACATAATTACGCCCTAGATATACCATGGGCATAGGGGGAGAGGCACAACCACAACAGACCCAGAGTGCGGTTCGACCACACCAGGGGCTCCCAAGTGTGTCGCTCTTGTTATCTTTTATTTCTCTCTTTTTTATACAGAACTCTCTCCGGCGGCGAACCTGCTGAACTCAGGATGCAACAGCCAGGGAGGGACAAAGGCTGCGACGAACACTCAAGTGGTCTCCATTACGAGCATTAAATTTGTTAAATACACCGTTCCGCGGCCTACCCCTGGAGGGAGACGCCTTTAATTCGTCCAATCCCTTGCTTTCCGCACTATTTGTATCATTCCGCATTCATAGCAGATCTTCTCGAATAAAATGCAGCACTTTTTGCCCATAATTGCATTACCTTATATATATATGTTCATTTACGACATGTTGCATCCGTACATTTTGGTATGGCCAAATACACCAGGGGCTTATGTTCCCCGCATTATGGTGTGATAAAGTCCGAACACTTTCACAAGTGCGGCACCCCGAACTTATAGCATTATATGAATCAGCTCCGAATCATGTCTTGTGTCAATAGTTGGGTTTGCCCGGCTCCCAAGTTTGGCACCTTACGTTCCGTTCTATCGGCTAAGGTAGCACTGGGAGAACCACTGCGATTGCGCCCCGGTTGAGCCGGGTTAACGCCTCAGTGGAGAAAGCTAAAACTGACTGTCATGATAAGGCGAGAGACTGGTCGCTGTTCAAGAGGTCTTTTCGGGTCCTTAAAGACCTACGCCGTTTCGAGCGAAGTACCGGATAATGTCCGACGAAGGCGTGGATAGCGCCCCAAATTTGGTCTTCCGAATACTAGGGGATTCGCCGAAATTTAAAATCATAGAATTCTATGGCTAAGTGAGAGTGTTCAAGCACTATAAGTCCGGTTGCCTTGTTCGTTGTGTTGAGCGCCTCCCTAGATGGACCCAAAAATGGGAATAAGAGTGCTCAAGTTTATTCCGAACACCCCAGCACTCGTGGCATGGGGGCTGAAGCCGACGACTTGCCATCTCTCAGATTTAATAAACGGCCGCACAGAAGGTAATATTTTAAATTAACAAGCGTTGCTTAGCGCATATGAACAAAGTTTTCAGCGCACAGGATAACACATTGCGAATTTACTCAATAATTACATCCCTGGGGCACTCATCCGCAATCTTGCAGGCACCCTTCAGGATAGTCTTATAGTACATCTCGGGCGTACGATATTCCTTGCCCGCTGGTGGCGCGTCAGTGATTAGCTTCTCCGCATCCAGCTTGCCCCAATGCACCTTTGCGCGGGCAAGGGCCCGATGAGCACCTTCAATACAGGCGGAGCGCTTGATAACCTCCACCCAGGGGCACGCATCCACCAACCATCACACGAGGCCGAAGTAGCTCCCAGGCATGGCCTCTCCAGGCCACAGCCGGACTATGAGGCCCTTCATGGCCTGCTCGGCCACCTTGTGGAGCTCGACCAGCTGCTTCAGCTGGTCGCTAGGGGGCACCGGATGGCCGGCCTCAGCATCTGAGACCAGAAGACCTTCTCCATTGAGCTCCCCTCCTCAGCTCGGTAGAATGCGGCGGCATCAGACACGCTGCGAGGCAGATCTGCAAACACCCCTAGAGAGCTCCGAATTCGGGTAAGTAACACGTAATTTACATTCACATGCTTGCTTTGCATGAAAAATACCTTACCCGCCGCTATCTTCCTCACCAACTTAATCTCCTGAAGGGACTTATGGGCAGCGGCCTTGGCAGTTTTGGCACTTTCGAGAGCCAAGGCAAGCTCGGACTCTCGAGTCTTTGAGTCACGCTCCAAACTCTCATGCTTTTCCATGAGAGCCTGGAGCTCTTGCCGACACCGCCACCCGCGCCTCCTGCTTTTCTCGCTCTGCCCGTTCCGCGGCCGCATTGCATTCGGCCGCGGACACGGCTTCCTTCAGGGTCGCCACATCGTTCGTGGCCCCTGCAGTACCCATGTTATCCTTGTTATTTTTTGTTGCAACCTAAATCCTTTTCTGTAAGGTACAAGTTCAAAGTGGTGTTACTCACCTTCTTTGTCCTGGAGCTGCTTCTTGGCGCGGCCGAGCTCTTGCTCGGACCGCTCGAGCTCCTGCTTCAAAGCACCAACCTCCGCAATCAGTGCGGCAGAGGTCAGCAGCACAGCCTGCAACCCATATTGACATAATTTTTTAGCAACCCTACATATATCTTTTTTTTAGATCCTCAGTCCGGCTTTTCTTTCCGAACACCGAACCGAGCATCAGGGGCTACTGTCTATGCGGTATTACATTGCATATTTTTAACTTCTTACCACAAAGCCTGATAGAAGGCTACTGCAGGCTTCGGTCAGCCCGCTCTTGGCAAGCTGTACCTTCTGAATCACCGCACTCATAATAGTGCGGTGTTCTTCCTCGATGGAAGTGCTCTGCAGCGCCTCCAACAAATTGTCCGGCGCCTCCGGTTGGACGGAAGCTGCCGGCGTCACGGTCTTGCCCTTCGTGCGAAGGGGCCGCCGGCCAGACTCCGGAACCACTGCGGGTTCTGATGTGGAGTCCGGTGCAAAGTTCGGGAGGCCGCCTTGTGGCGCCTCTAGAGCCTCCCCCTGATGGGTCCCTTCTTGGGATCCCCCTCGGCGTCCTTGGTGTCGCGAGGGGTGGAGGCGGTCGGGATGGAGTCTACATCCGACGGAGCCAACGACCCGCTCGATGAAGCGGGGAGATCATCATTGGCCGGACTACAGGCAGCATGCGGCATCAGAATGACACTATGTGACGCAGAAAAAGAAATTATAAATCATTCAGGAATCCGGATACTTACGATCTCACCGGAGGCCTGTCCCTTGAAGGCCATTCTTCCTCGCCAACGTTGATGTTGGCGGAGCTGTCTGGGGGAATAGTCCTTCCCCTCTTGGACCCTTCGGCCTCCCCTATTGGGGAAGCCTTCCTCTTCCTCTCTCCCTCCTCTGGGAGAGAGTCCTCTTTCTCCTCCTCGTTTTCGGGGGAGGAGTCCGCCCCGGAGTCATCGGACACCTGAAAACGGGAACTCTTTCGAGCACCCGTGGCCTCCTTCTTGGCCTTCTTCTCCGGCACCACGTGCGGTGCCGGGACCAGCAGCCTCGCTAGATGGGCGTCTACTGGGTTTTTTGGCATAGGAGCCGGGCAGATAATCTGCTTCGCCTTCCTCATCCAGTCCTGTCAAAGGAAAAGGGGAAATTAAAACCCGCATAGAGTCAAACTATGAAAAGAAAGTGTCCCGTAAAGGGGTAGAATCACTTACCTTGTCGGCTTGGCGCTGCGAGCGAAATCCGCGATCTTCAGTCGCGGATGCGGGGGCTTCGGCGCCCTTGAACAGCACCCTCCAGGCGCCTTCGTACGTCGTGTCGAAGAGCCCGCTCAGCGCCTGGTGCTGTTCCGGATTGAACTCCCACAGATTGAATGCCCGCTCTTGGCATGGGAGAATCCGGCGGACGAGCATGACTTGGACCATGTTAACCAGCCTGAGCTTCTTCACCAGCTTCTGGATACAGGCTTGGAGTCCCGTCAGCTCTTCCGAACTACCCCACAGCAAGCCCTTCTCTTTCCAGGAGGTGAGCTGCATGGGGATACCAGATCTGAACTCGAGGGCCGCCGCCCACGTAGGGTCGCGCGGCTCGGTGATATAGAACCACCCCGATTGCCACCCCTTGACGGATTCCACGAAGGCCCCTTCGAACCAAAGGACGTTGGGCATCTTGCCCAACATGGCGCCTCCGCACTCCGCTTGAGTGCCCTTCACTACCTTCGGCTTGACATTGAAGGTCTTGAGCCACAAGCCGAAGTGGGGCTGGATGCAGAGGAAGGCCTCGCACACGACGATAAACCCCGAGATGTTGAGGATGAAGTTCGGCGCCAGATCATGGAAATCCAGGCCGTAGTAGAACATGAGCCCCCGGACAAAGGGGTGAAGTGGAAAGCCCAGTCTGCGGAGGAAGTGGGGAAGAAAAACGACCCTCTCATGGGGCCTGGGGGTGGGGATGAGCTGCCCCTCGTCGGGCAGCCGGTGCGCGATGTCGCCGGACAGGTAGCCGGCGCTGCGCAGTCTTTTGATGTGCTCCTCCGTAACGGAGGAGGTCATCCACTTGCCTCCCGCTCCAGACATGACTGGGGAAGGTTGAGACGAGATGTGCGGGCTTGGGCGCTGGAGCTCGAGTGCGCGGAGATGGATAAGCAAAGGAGGAAGAAGGCGTAGGTGAAAAGGTGAATCCTTATACCTTATATGGGCGGGCGAAGTCTACGCGTCCCCCACCGGCCTAGTAAAACTCGCTTATCCCCCAAGCGTCACCATCAATGGCGCGGTTGGGTTACCCACGTCCGTATTGATGAGAATCCCGGATTAAGGGGGAACACGATCTCTGCTTCGACAAGACGTGCCAAGGAAACCGCTTCGCTAAATGCGCTGAGGTGGTAGAGTAAAAAATGATTCAAGTAATGGCTTGGTAGTGGCGTGACGTCATGCCGCAAAAAACGTCAGCAGATTGAACTTATGTATATATTATTCTCTCTACGGTGGAATGTGGAACTTATTTTGCAGAGCCGGACACTATCCTGGTGTTAACAATCTTCTATCATTCGGAGGAGGAACCCGCCTTGCAATGCCAAGCAATATACGCGCCGGACTTATCGTCATTGAAGCCTAGTTCAGGGGCTACTGAGGGAGTCCTGGATTAGGGGGTGTCCGGATAGCCGGACTACCATCATCAGCCGAACTATCGTCGGCCGAACTATCATCATCGATCGGACTCCAAGACTATGAAGATACAAGATTGAAGACTTCGTCCCGTGTCTGGATGGGACTTTCCTTGGCGTGGAAGGCAAGCTTGGCGATACGGATACGTAGATCTCCTACCATTGTAACCGACTCTATGTAACCCTAGCCCTCTCCGGTGTCTATATAAACCGGATGGCTCTAGTCCGTAGGACACAACAACAACCATTACAATCATACCATAGGCTAGCTTCTAGGGTTTAGCATCCTTGATCTCGTGGTAGATCCACTCTTGTAAACATCCACAATATCAATATCAATCAAGCAGGACGTAGGGTTTTACCTCCATCAAGAGGGCCCGAACGTGGGTAAAACATCGTGTCCCTTGTCTCCTGTTACCATCCGCCTAGACGCACAGTTCGGGACCCCCTACCCGAGATCCGCTGGTTTTGACACCGACAATAGCCTTCCAATATATCAATCTGTATGTTTCGACCATTTCGAGACTCCTCGTCACGTCTATGATCTCATCCGGGACTCCGAACAAACTTCGGTCATCAAAACACATAACTCGTAATACAAATCGTCATCGAATGTTAAGTGTGCGGACCCTACGGGTTTGAGAACTATGTAGACATGATCGAGACACATCTCTGATTAATAACCAATAGCGGAACCTGGATGCTCATATTGTCTCCTACATATTCTACGAAGATCTTTTTCGGTCAAACTGCATAACAACATCCATTGTTCCCTTTGTCATCGGTATGTTACTTGCGTGAGATTCGATGGTCGGTATCATCATACCTAGTTCAATCTTGTTACTGGCAAGTCTCTTTACTCGTTCCGTAATACTTCATCTTGCAACTAAGTCATTAGTCACATTGCTTGCAAGGCTTATAGTGATGAGCATTACCGAGAGGGCCCAGAGATACCTCTCCAAAACACGGAGTGCCAAATCCTAACCTTAATCTATGCCAACCCAACAAACACCTTTGGAGACAACTGTAGAGCATCTTTAGAATCACCCGTTTACGTTGTGACGTTTGATAGCACACAAGGTGTTCCTCCGGTATTCGCGAGTGGCATTATCTCATAGTTTGAGGAACATGTATAAGTCATGGAGAAAGCAGTAGCAATGAAACTATAACAATCACAATGCTAAGCTAATGGATGGGTCATGTACATCACATCATTCTCCTAATGATGTGATCCGTTCATCAAATGACAACACATGTCTATGGTTAGGAAACATAACCATCTTTGATTAATGAGCTAGTCAAGTAGAGGCATACTAGGGACACTACGTTTTGTCTATGTATTCAGACATGTACTAAGTTTTTGGTTAATACAATTCTAGCATGAATAATAAACATTTTATCATGAAATAAGGAAATAAATAATAACTTTATTATTGCCTCTAGGGCACATTCCCTTCAGTCTCCCACTTGCACCAGAGTCTATAATCTAGTTCACATCGCCATGTGATTTAACATCAATAGTTCACATTTGTATGTCATTAACACCCATAGTTCACATCGCCATGTGACCAACAACCAAAGGGTTTACTAGAGTCAATAATCTAGTTCACATCACTATGTGATTAACACCCAAAGAGTACTAACGCGTGATCATGTTTTTCTTATGAGAGAAGTTTAGTCAACGGGTCTGTCACATTCAGAGCTGTACGTATTTTGCAAATATTCTATGTCTACAATGCTCTCTATAGAGCTACTCTAACTAATTGCTCCCACTTTCAATATGTATCCAGATTGAGACTTAGAGTCATCTGGACCAGGGTAAAAGCATGCATCGACGTAACTCTTTACGGCGAACTCTTTATCACACCATAACGGAGAAACATTTCCTTAGTCCTCACTAAGGATAATTTTGACCACTGTCCATTGATCTACTCCTAGATCACTATTGTACCCCTTCGCCAAAACCATGGCAAGGTACACAATAGGTTTGGTATACAACATAGAATTCTTCATAGAACCTATGACTGATGCATAAGGAATGACTTTCATTCTGTTTCTATATTCTGCCATGGTAGGGCTTTGAGTCTTACTCAACTTTACAACTTGTAATACAGACAAGAAATCCTTCTTTGACTGATCCATTTTGAACTCTTTCAAAAACTTTTCAAGGTATATACTCATTGAAAAAACTTATCAAGCGTCTTGATCTATCTTTATAGATCTTGATGCCCAATATGTAAGCAGCTTCACCGAGGCCTTTCATTGAAAAACTCTTATTCAAGTATCCCTTTATGCTATCTAGAAATTCTATATCATTTCCAATCAATAATATGTCATCCACATATAATATTAGAAATGCTACTATGCTCGCACTCACTTTCTTGTAAATACAGGATTCTCTAAAAGTCTGTATAAAACCATATGCTTTAATCACACTATCAAAGCGTTTATTCCAACTCCGAGAGGCTTGCACCAGTCCATAAATGGATTGCTGGGGCTTGCACACTTTGTTAGCACCCTTTGGATCAACAAAACCTTCTGGTTTGCATCATATACAACTCTCCTCTGAAATATCCATTTAAGGAATGCAGTTTTGACATCCATTTGCCAGATTTCATAAAATATGGCAATTGCTAACATGATTCGGGCAGACTTAAGCATCTCTACGGGTGAGAAAGTCTCATTGTAGTCAACTCCTTGAACTTGTCAAAAACCTTTTGCGACAAGTCGAGCTTTGTAGATAGTAACACTACTATCAGTGTCCGTCTTCCTCTTGAAGATCCATTTGTTATTAATGGCTTGCCGATCATCGGGCAAGTCCACCAAAGTTCACACTTCGTCCTCATACATGGATCCCATCTCAGATTTCATGGCCTCAAGCCATTTCATGGAATCTAGGCTCATCATCTCTACCTCATAGTTCATAGGTTCATCATGGTCTAGTAACATGACTTCGAGAATATGATTACCATACCACTCTGGTGCGGATCGTACTCTGGTTGACCTACGAGGTTCGGTAGTAACTTGATCTGAAGTTTCATGATCATCATCATTAGCTTCCTCACTAATTGGTGTAGGAATCACTAGAACTGATTTCTGTGATGAACTACTTTCCAATTCGGGAGAAGGTACAATTACCTCATCAAGTTCTACTTTCCTCCCACTCACTTCTTACGAGAGAAACTCCTTCTCTATAAAGGATCCATTCTTAGCAACGAATATCTTGCCTTCGGATCTGTGATAGAAGGTCACCCAAAAGCTTCCTTTCGGTATCCTATGAAGACGCATTTCTCCGATTTTGGTTCGAGCTTATCAGGTTGAAGCTCTTTCACATAAGCATCGCAGCCCCAAACTTTAAGGAATGACAACTTTGGTTTCTTGCCAAACCACAATTCATAAGGCGTCGTCGCAACGGATTTTGATGGTGCCCTGTTTAAAGTGAATGCAGTTGTCTCTAATGCATAACCCCAAACGATAGTGGTAAATTGGTAGGAGACATCATAGATCGCACCATGTCCAATAAAGTGCGGTAACGTTCGGACACACCATTACGCTGTGGTGTTCCAGGTGGCATGAGCTGTGAAACTATTCCATAGTGTTTTAAATGAAGGCCAAACTCGTAACTCAAATATTCAGCTCTACGATCAGATCGTAGAAACTTTATTTGCTTGTTACGATGATTCTCCACTTCACTCTAAAATTCTTTGAACTTTTCAAATGTTTCAGACTTGTGTTTCATTAAGTAGATATACCCATATCTGCTCAAATCATCTGTGAAGGTCAAAAATAATGATACCCGCCATGAGCCTCAACACTCATTGGACCACATACATCGGTATGTATTATTTCCAATAAGTCAGTAGCTTGTTCCATTGTTCCGAAGAACAGAGTTGTACTCATCTTGCCCATAAGGCATGGGTCACAAGTATCAAATGATTCATAATCAAGTGATTCCAAAAGTCCATCTTTATGGAGTTTATTCATGCGCTTTACACCGATATGACCCAAATGGCAGTGCCACAAATAAGTTACACTATCATTACCAACTTTGCATCTTTTGGCATGAATATTATGAATAGGTGTATTACCATGATCGAGATTCAATAAACCATCAACATTGGGTGTATGAACATAGAAGGTTTTATTCATGTAAACAAAATAACAATTATTCTCTCTTTTATATGAATAACCGTATTGCAATAAACATGACCCAATCATATTCATGCTCAATGCAAACATCAAATAACATTTATTTAGGTTCAACACTAATCCCGAAAGTATAGGGAGTGTGCGATGATGATCATGTCAATCTTGGAACCACTTCCAACACACATCGTCACTTCACCCTCAACTAGTTTATTTTTATTTTGTAACTCATGTTTTGCGTTACTAATCTTAGCAACCGAACAAGTATCAAATACCCAGGGGCTACTATGAACACTAGTAAGGTACACATCAATAACCTGTATATCAGATATACCTTTTATAACTTTACCATCCTTCTTATCCGCTAAATATTTGGGGCAGTTCCACTTCCAGTGACCATTTCCTTTGCAGTAGAAGCACTCAGTTTCAGGCTTAGGTACAGGTTTGGGCTTCTTCACGGGGGTGACAACTTGCTTGCCATTCTTCTTGAAGTTCCCTTTCTTTCCCTTTGCCCTTTTCTTGAAACTAGTGGTCTTGTTTAATCATCAACACTTGATACTCTTTCTTGATTTCTACCTTCGTCAATTTCAGCATCACGAAGAGCTTGGGAATCATTTTCGGCATCCCTTGCATACTATAGTTCATCACGAAGTTCCAGTAACTTGGTGATGGTGACTAGAGAACTCTATCAATCACTATATTATCTAGAAGATTAACTCCCACTTGATTCAAGTGATTCTAGTACTCAGACATTGTGAGCACATGCTCACTAGTTGAGCAATTCTCCTCCATCTTTTAGGCAAAGTACTTGTCAGAGGTCTCATGCCTCTTGACACGGGCATGAGTCTAAAATACCAATTTCAGATCTCAGAATATCTCATATGCTCCATGACATTTCAAAAACATTTTTGAGGTCCCGATTCTAAGCCGTAAAGTATGGTGCACTAAACTATCAAGTAGTCATCTTATTGAGCTAGCCAAACATTCATAACGTCTGCATCTGCTCCTGCAATAGGTCTGTCACCTAGCGGTGCATCAAGGACATAATTCTTCTGTGCAGCAATGAGGATACACCTTGGATCACGGACCTAGTCCACATCATTGCTACTATCATCTTTCAACTTAGTTTTCTCTAGGAACATATAAAAACATAGGGAAGCTATAACGCGAGCTATTGATCTACAACATAATTTGAAAAATACTATCAGGACTAAGTTCATGATAAATTAAAGTTCAATTAATCATATTACTTAAGAACTCCCACTTAGATAGACATCCCTCTAGTCATCTAAATGATCACGTGATCCAAATCAACTAAACCATGTCCGATCATCACGTGAGATGGAGTAGTTTTCAATGGTGAACATCACTATGTTGATCATATCTACTATATGATTCACACTCGACCTTTCGGTCTCCAGTGTTCCGAGGCCATATCTGCATATGCTAGGCACATCAAGTTTAACCCGAGTATTCTGTGTGTGCAAAACTAGCTTGCACCCATTGTATGTGAACATAGAGCTTATCACACCCGATCATCACGTGGTGTGTCGGCAAGATGAACTGTAGCAATGGTGCATACTCAGGGAGAACACTTATACCTTGAAATTTAGTAAGGGATCATCTTATAATGCTACCGCCGTACTAAGAAAAATAACATGCATAAAAGTTAAACATCACATGCAATCAAAATATGTGACATGATATGGCCATCATCATCTTGTGCTCATGATCTCCATCACCAAAGCATTGTCATGATCTCCATCGTCACTGGCGCGACACCTTGATCTCCATCGTAGCATCGATGTCGTCTCGCCAACTATTGTTACTATGACTATCGCTACCGCTTAGTGATAAAGTAAAACAATTACATGGCGATTGCATTGTGTACAATAAACGACAACCATATGGCTCCTGCCAGTTGCCAATAACTTTGTTACAAAACATGATCATCTCATACAACAATTTATATCACATCATGCCTTGACCATATCACATCACAACAAGCCCTACAAAAACAAGTTAGACGTCCTCTACTTTGTTGTTGCAAATTTTACGTGGCTGCTACGCGCTTCTAGCAAGAACCGTTCTTACCTACACATCAAAACCACAATGATTTTTCGTCAAGTGTGCTGTTTTAACCTTTAACAAGGACCGGCCGTAGTCAAACTCGATTCAATTAAAGTTGGAGAAACAGACACCCGCCAGCCACCTTCGTGCAAAAGCACGTCGGTAGAACCAGTCTCATGAACGCGGTCATGTAATGTCGGTCCAGGCCGCTTCATCCAACAATACCGCCGAATCAAAGTAAGAGCTAGTGGTAAGCAGTATGACTATTATCGCCCACAACTCACTTCTGTTCTACTCGTGCATAGAACATCTATGCATAGACATGGCTCTGATACCACTGTTGGGGAACACGGTAATTTCAAAAAAATTCCTACAAACACTCAAGATCTATCTGGGTGATGCATAACAACGATAGGGGAGAGTGTGTCCACATACCCTCATAGACCAAAAGCAGAAGTGTTTCAATAACGCGGTTGATGTAGTCGAACTTCTTCGCGATTCAACCGATCAAGTACCGAACGTACGACACCTCCGTGTTTAGCACACATTCAGCTCGATGACATCCCTCATGCTCTTGATCCAGTTAAGGACTAGGGTGAGTTCCTTCAGCACGATGGCTGGCAATGGTGATGATGATGTTGCCGGCGCAGGGCTTCGCCTAAGCACTATGATGGTATGATCGAGGTGTGTAACTGTGGAGGGGGCACCGCACATGATGAAGAGAAACTTGTGTGTCTTTGGGGTGCCCCCTGCCCCCGTATATAAAGGAGGGAGGGAGAGAGGCCGGCCCCCTAGGGGCGTGCCAAGTGTATGGAGTCCTACTAGGACTTCCAAGTCCTAGTAGGAAACCTTTCCCTTTTAGGAGTAGGAGAGAAGGAAGGAGAGAGTGAGTAGGAAAGGGCAAGAAGGCGCCGCCCCCTTCCCCTAGTCCAATTCAGACCCATGGGGGTGCCACCTCCCCTTGTCCTGCCTCCTCTATTTCCCGTATGGCCCAATAAGGCCCATAACTTCTCCCGGTGAATTCTTGTGACTCACCCGTACTCCGAAAAATACCCGAATCACTCGGAACCTTTCCGATGTCCGAATATAGCCTTCCAATATATCAATCTTTATGTCTCGACCATTTTGAGACTCCTTGTCATGTCCGTGATCTCATACGGGACTCCGAACAAACTTCGGTCATCAAAACACATAACTCATAATACAAATCGTCATCGAACGTTAAGCGTGCGGACCCTACGGGTTCGAGAACTATGTAGACATGATCGAGACACATCTTCGATCAATAACCAATAGCGGAACCTAGATGCTCATATTGGCTCCTACATATTCTACGAAGATCTTTATCGGTCAAACCGCATAACAACATATGTTGTTCCCTTTATCATCGGTATGTTACTTGCCTGAGATTCGATCATTGGTATCATCATACCTAGTTCAATCTTGTTACCGGCAAGTCTCTTTACTCATTCCATAACACTTCATCTCGCAACTAACTCATTAGTCACATTGCTTGCACGGCTTATAGTGATGAGCATTACCGAGAGGGCCCTAGAGATACCTCTCCGAAACACGGAGTGACAAATCCTAATCATAATCTATGCCAACCCAACAAACACCTTTGGAGACACCTATAGAGCATCTTTATAATCACCCGTTTACGTTGTGATGTTTGATAGCACACAAGGTGTTCCTCCGGTATTCGGGAGTTGCATAATCTCATAGTGTGAGGAACATGTACAAGTCATGAAGAAAGAAGTTCCAATGAAACTGCAACGATCACAATGCTAAGCTAATGGATGGGTCATGTCTACCACATCATTCTCCTAATGATGTTATCCCATTCATCAAATAACAACACATGTCTATGGTTAGGAAACATAACCATCTTTGGTTAACGAGCTAGTCAAGTAGAGGCATACTAGGGACACTATGTTTTGTCTATGTATTCACACATGTACTAAGTTTCCGGTTAATACAATTCTAGCATGAATAATAAAAATTTATCATGAAATAAGGAAATAAATAATAACTTTATTATTACCTCTAGGGCATATTTCCTTCAATAATAAGTATAGGTGGTAGATTTATTGAAAGTGAGCAAACACAGTATTGGTCACTGGAACAATTCATGAAAGAATATTGAAGGAAGAGAGATTTCACATATAAATATTCTATCTTGGACATCTTTTGTGATTGTGAGCACTCATTAAAATATGACATGCTAAAAAGTTGATGTTGGACAAGGAAGACAACTTAATGGGTTATGTTTTCTTATATCCGAATAGAAGTTATATTGTCATGGATCCTCCAACATGTTGAGCTTGCCTTTCCCTCTCATGCTAGCCAAATTCTTTGCACCAAGTAGAAATACTACTTGTGCTTCCAAACATCCCTTAAACTAGTTTTACCATGAGAGTTCACCATGCCTACCTATGGATCCAGTAAGATCCTTCAAGTAAGTTGCCATCGATGCAAGCAATAAAAATTGCTCTCTAAATATGATGATCTATTAGTGTGAAGAAAATAAGATTTATGTGAACTTGTGATATGGAAGAAATAAAAGCGACGGACTGCATAATAAAGGTATTTATCACAAGCGGCAATATAAAGTGATGTTCTTTTGCATTAAGATTTAGTGCATCCAACCATAAAAGCGCATGACAACCTCTGCTTCCCTCTGCGAAGGACCCATCTTTTACTTTTATCTTCTACCCGTATACAAGAGTCTTGGTGATCATCACCTTTTCTTTTTACACTTTTCCTTTGGCAAGCACTTTGTGTTGGAGCGATCCAGATATATATATCTACTTGGATGTAGGTTTTCATATAGTATTATTGTTGACATTACCCTTGAGATAGAAGATTGGGAGGCGAAACCATAAGCCCCCATCTTTCTCCGTGTCTAATTGAAACTTTGAACCCACAAATATCACGTGATTATTAGCAATTGTGAAAGATTAAATGATAGCTGAGTATGTGGAATTTGCTAAATCAAAGATCTTACATAGACCCTTCCTAAAAATAAGATGAATTGCAATTGCTTGATGAATAAGAACATAGTTTTTTAGCTTTCAGGAAAGTTTATGATCTATACTTTAACATGTGAATAGCTTGTTACTTGATCATGAGAAGTTTTATGAGTTGAGATACTGTTATGATATATAATGATGCTAGAAAAGGTGACTAAAATTATCATTGATCAAACCTGTGCACTTGAAAGCATTCACACTTCATAAATTATTTCTTTTATCATTTACCTACTCGAGGACGAGCAGGAATTAAGCTTGGGGATGCTGATACGTCTCCAACGTATCAATAATTTATGAAGTATTCATGCCATGTTTATAATATTTTTACATGATTTTGGTATTATTTGATTAGAACTAACCCGGACTGACGCTGCTTTCAGCAAAACTACCGTGGTGTTGTTTTTGTGTAGAAATAAAAGTTCTCGCAATGCGCTGAATATCAACAGAGAATATTTTTGGAAAATATAAAAAATACTGGAACGAAAAGCTACCGGAGGGGAGTCCCGAGGCCACCACGAGGGTGGAGGGCGCGCCCTACCCCCCGGGAGGGTGCTCCTACCTCGTGGACTCCCCATGGGCCCCCCTTGACGTGAAACCGATGCCAACTCCTCCTATAAATCCTGAAAACCCCAGAATAAAGGAGAGATCAGGAGTTCCGCCACCGCAAGCCTCTAGAACCACGAGAAGTCAATCTAGGCCCTCTCCGGCACCCTGCCAGAGGGGGCCATCATCACTGGAGGCCATGGGGGAGGATCTCGGAGGGGCCATCATAGCCATGAAGGCCAAGGACCAGAGGGAGAACCTCTCCCCATCCAGGGGAAGGCCATGGAGGAGGAAGCACAAGGGGGAGAACCTCTCTGATACGTCTCCAACGTATGTATAATTTTTGATTGGCCCATGCTATTATATTATCCATCTTGGATGTTTTATATGCATTCATATGCTATTTTATATAATTTTTGGGACTAACCTATTAACCTAGAGCCTAGTGCCAGTTTCTGTTTTTTCCTTATTTTTGAGTTTTACAGAAAAGGAGTACCAAACGGAGTCCAATTGACCTGAAAATTCACAAAGATTGTTTTTGGACCCGAAGAACCCACAGAGCATCGGAGATGGACCAGAAGAGTCCCGCGACCATCACGAGGGTGGAGGGCGCGCCCCCTACCTCATGGCTGCCTTGTGGACCCCCTTGTTCCCGACGCCAACACCTCTTATATATCCCCAAACTTCTAGAACAGAACAAAGATCGGGAGTTCCACCACTGCAAGCCTCTGTATGCAGGAAAATCCAATCGGGACCTGTTCCGGCACCCTAATGGAGGGGGGGATCCATCACCGGTGGCCATCTTCATCATCCCGACGCTCTCCATGACGAGAGGGAGTAGTTCACTGAGGGAGTTCCGGACTAGGGGGTGTCCGGATAGCCGAACTATCGTGATCGGACGAACTCCAAGACTATGAAGATACAAGATTGAAGACTTTGTCCCGTGTCCGGATGGGACTTTCCTTGGCGTGGAAGGCAAGCTTGGCGATACGGATATGTAGATCTCCTACCATTGTAACTGACTCTGTGTAATCCTAGCCCTCTCCGGTGTCTATATAAACCGGATGGCTTTAGTCCATAGGACGAACAACAATCATACCATAGGCTAGCTTCTAGGGTTTAGCCTCCTTGATCTCGTGGTAGATCCACTCTTGTAACACACATCATCAATATTAATGGAGCAGGACGTAGGGTTTTACCTCCATCAAGAGGGCCCGAACCTGGGTAAAACATCGTATCCCTTGTCTCCTGTTACCATCCGCCTAGACGCACAGTTTGGGACCCCCTACCCGAGATCCGCCGGTTTTGACAGCGACATTGGTGCTTTCATTGAGAGTTCCTCTGTGTCGTCACCGATAGGCTCGATGGCTTCCTCGACCATCATCAACGATGCAGTCCAGGGTGAGACCTTTCTCCCCGGACATATCTTCGTATTCGGTGGCTTCGCACTGCGGGCCAATTCGCTTGGCCAACTGGAGCAGATCGAAAGCTACGCCCCTGGCCGTCAGGTCAGATTTGGAAGTTTGAACTTCACGGCCGACATCTGCGGGGACTTGATCCTTGATGGATTCGAGCCACAGCCGAGCGTGCCGCACTGTCACGGCGAGCATGATTTAGCTCTGTAGCCGGACAGTACCCTAGAGGCCGCACTCGAACCCGCTCCGATCATCAATTCGGAGCCGGCTGCGCCAAGGAAGCTAGACACCGCCTCGGGAGCTGCAACCTCTACGACGATAGAGCCGAACAATGACCTTGTCCCTCATGAAGCTCGTGACTCCGAGGTGCCTGACTCCTTGCCAGACTCCGAACCTCCCGCGCCCCCTCCGATCGAATCCGATTGGGCGCCGATCATGGAGTTCACCACAGCGGACATCTTTCAACACTCACCTTTCGGCAACATCTTGAGTTCGCTGAAGTATCTCTCATTATCAGGAGATCCCTAGCCGGACTGCGGTCAGGACGGTTGGGATGCGGACGACGAAGAAATTCAAAGCCCACCCACCACCCACTTGGTAGCCGCTATCGACGATCTAACCGACATGCTAGACTACGACTCCAAAGACATCGATGGTATGGACGACGATGCCGGAGACGACCAAGAACCAATGCCTACTGGGCACTGGAAAGCCACCTCAACATATGACATATACATGGTGGATATCCCAAAGGATGGGAATGGCAAAGGAACAGCGGAGGATGACCCCTCCAAGAAGCAGCCCAAGCACCGGCGTCAGCGGCGCCGCTCTAAATCCTGCCACAGCAAGAATGAAGACACCGGCACCGGAGATAATAATACACCGGACCGTGCCTAAGACAACCCACTCCAGCAAGATGCAGCGCAGGAGGACGAAGACGCCAGCCCTCATGAGAGAGCGGCAGAAGAAGAGGTTGTAACACCCCGGATGTAACTTTCCATCTTTGTAACTCCAACTCTTGCCATTTTCGGCTATGTGATGTGTTATTCCCTCCGTGGTTGGGTTTTCTCTTTTGTTTTTCATTTTATTCATGTCATGCATATCATATCATGTCATCATGTGCATCTCATTTGCATACGTGTTCGTCTCATGCATCCGAGCATTTTCGCCGTTGTCCGTTTCGCAATCCGACACTCCCACATGCACCGGCGCACCCCTTTTGTCTGTTTTCGTGTGTGGGTGTTGAACGTTCTCGGAATGGACCGAGCCTTGCCAAGTGGCCCTGGTATAGCACCGGTAGACCACTTGTCAAGTTTCGGGTCATTTGGAGCTCGTTTGGTACTCCAACGGTTAACCGCACTCCCGCAAAGGCCTCTTTTAAGTTGCAGCCCAACACCCCTCCAAAACAGCCCAATAACCCATCTAAGTCACTTCCATGCTCTCCGTCGTCGGATCACGATCATGTGGGCGAAAACTACACCCCATTTGGACACTCCTAGCTCTCTCTACCTATATATATGCCTCCCCCTCCGAAATTCACGGGCAAACCCTAGCGAAATCCCTCTCCGCGCCGCCGGACACGTCCGGATCGGACCGGACGCGTCCGTCCGCCGCCGCCCGTCCAACCGCAGCGCGCCACGTGGCACTCCGGCCTCCGCCGCC
>NC_057804.1:529510069-529519459 GCF_018294505.1 Triticum aestivum | reverse complement strand
CCTCCGCCTCCACTCCGACGCCGTCGCCGGCCTCCTCCGCCGGACCTCCCCCGCCGGACCTCCTCCGCCGGCCGCCTCCCGCTCCGTCCGCCGTCGCTGACCACTCCGGCGACCTCAGCCCGAGCCGCGTCAGATCCAGATCCGTTCCAGCCAGGGTTGACTCCCCCCCCCCCATTTTTCACTAAGTCATTTAACTGCTGTTAAAATTGTTGCATGTTTATCACATCACATCTTCGTATCCGTAGCTCCATTTCGTGCGTGTAATATGTCAAATTGTTCGTCTCGAAGAGTACATCATTTCTTTCCATTGCATCATTTACATTTGAGCTCATCTTGGTGCCTGAAATGCTGTTGGAAGAGGGCTTCATATTGTTAGTTTCAGAATCTTATCAGCACGAGCTCTTTTGTCATTTTTGCCATGATTGATGTGTGCATTCTATGGACTTGGTCCCTAAATGTGTTTTGAACTAGGCTATGTCTTCTTTACAGAGGTGCTTACCATGTATTTTTGTGATCAATGTGGTGACTAGCACAAGCATGCAAACTAGGCTTCGTGTTAATGCTGTTTTTAGTTCCTGTTCTGCTGTAATTTTGATGCCATGTGACAATGTTGCTACAGAGAGATCCATGCATAATTTGAGATACTTCCGTAAGGGTGTTTTGAAAACATGGTTTTGCTCTATCCATCCATGGTCCTGATTGTAATTATGGAGTAGTCTAGCATGTCATTTTTGTGCTCTACTTTTGCTTCAAAATGTTTCCTGGCAGATTGTTTACATGTTATTCAATTTGGCCGAGGTTGTTGTAGTTGATCCGGGTATGCTATGATGTTGTTTCTTGCCATGTATAGCTTCTATGTCATGTCTTCTTGATGTATGTATGCTTAGTTTATCATGAGATGCTCTGTAGTGAGTGCTTCGAGCTCACGAAGGTGCCTTCATAATTATTTCAATGCCATGCTTTGTTTGCTGGAATCTGTTAACGAAACTTGCTATGTTTACGTGGGTGCCATCATATTCTATGGTCCTTTTTGGCTTATGGTCAGTAAGGGAATTTTGATCTATGCTTTGAGTAGATTCATGTCATGTCTTATTTTGCTATTATAAGTTCCTGTAGCATGTTGATAACTTGCTCTGAACATTGCTTCGTGCTGCTGTTTATGCCATTTCCAACCTGATAATTTTTTTGCACTTTCTCCATGCTTGTATGAACCTGTTATGATGTGAATTAGCCGTAGCTCAGTGTTCCTCTTTCGTAAAGCATCTCCTGTAGATCACTGCCATATGCTTTGTTTTTATGTTGGGGTGCTGTAGCATAGTTTATTGTTGCATGCTAAGTAGCATCGTGCTGTTAATCGCAGCTTTGTGCCATACTTGTCTTGCTTGCCATTTGCAAACCGTGCATCCGAATCCGGTGATCTTTATATCGATTTCAACCGAAATCATCTCATCTTTCCAGCGGCATACTTGGTTTGCCAAGTTGATGCCTTGTTCATAATTTTTCCTCCCGAAGCACGCATATGCATTGCATATCACATCTCGCATATCATGACATGTTTTGCATCATGTTGCTTGTGCATTGCACCATGATTTATTGTGGTTCCTTTGCTTGTGTTCTTGCTTTGGGTAGAGCCGGGAGACGAGTACGTGCACGAGGAACCTGTTGAGTACGCTTACGAGGATCCAGCCTTCGACAACTTTGAGAACCTTGCAGGCAAGATGACCATACCTTCGAAATCATTTCTATCTTTGCTTGCTAGTACTCGCTCTTTCGCTATGTTAGCTCTACCTGCCATTGTTTACCATGCCTACCTATTGCCATGTCAAACCTCTAACCATCCTGTCCTAGCAACCGTTGATTGGCTATGTCACCGCTTTTGCTCAGCCCCTCTTATAGCATTGTTAGTTGCAGGCGAAGATGAAGTTTGTTCCTCGTCGGAACACGGATATTTTGGGATATCACAATATCTCCTATTTAAATTAATGCACCTTATATACTTGGTAAAGGGTGGAAGGCTCGGCCTTATGCCTGGTAACTTGTTCCACTCTTGCCGCCCTAGTTTCCGTGATACCGGTGTTATGTTCCTTGAGTTTGCATTCCTTACACGGTTGGGTGATTTATGGGACCCCCTTAACAGTTCGCTTTGAATAAAACTCCTCCAGCAAGGCCCAACCTTGGTTTTACCATTTGCCACCTAAGCCCTTTCCCCTGGGTTTTCGCGAGCCCAAGGGTCATCTTTATTACCCCCCCCCCCCCGGGCCAGTGCTCCTCCGAGTGTTGGTCCAAACTAGAGCACCGTGCAGGACCATTCCTTGGCAACTTGGATTCGTCGGTACCTCTACGCTTAGCTTATCCGGTGTGCCCTGAGCTCGAGATATGTGCAGCTCCTATCGGGATTTGTCGGCACAGCGGGTGGTCTTGCTCGTCTTGTTTTACCATTGTCGAAATGTTTTGTGAACCGGGATTCCGAGACTGATCGGGTCTTCCCGGGAGAAGGTCTATTCCTTCGTTGACCGTGAGAGCTTGTAATGGGCTGAGTTGGGACACCCCTGCAGGGTATATAATCTTTCGAAAGCCGTGCCCGCGGTTATGAGGCAGATGGGAATTTGTTAATGTCCGGTTGTAGTTAACTTGACACTTGACTTCATTAAAATGCATCAACCGTGTTTGTAGCCGTGATGGTCTCTTCTCGGCGGAGTCCGGGAAGTGAACACGGTTTGTGTTATGCTTGACGTAAGTAGTTTTAGGATCACTTCTTGTTTGCTTCTAGCTTCTCGACCGATGCGTTGCTTCTCTTCTCGCTCTCACTTGCGTATGTTAGCCACCATATTTTCTTAGTGCTTGCTGCAGCTCCACCATATTACACCTTTCCTACCTATGAGCTTAAATAGTCTTGATCTCGCGGGTGTGAGATTGCTGAGTCCTCGTGACTCACAGATTCTACCAAAACAGATGCAGGTGCCGAGGATACTGGCGCAGATGGCGCAACTGAGTTGAAGTGGGAATTTGATGAGGCCCTTGGTCGTTACTATCTATCATTTCTAGATGATCAGTAGAGGAGCCTAGTCGGGACGATCGGGGATCTAGCATTTGGGGTTGTCTTCTTTTTATTTGAACTTGACCGTAGTCGGTCTATGAGTGTATTTGAATGATGTATGATCTAAATTATGTATTGTGTGAAGTGGCGATTGTAAGCCAACTCTCTTTATCCCATTCTTGTTCATTACATGGGATTGTGTGAAGATGACCCTTCTTGCGACAAAACCACCATGTGGTTATGCCTCTAAGTCGTGCTTCGACACGTGGGAGATATAGCCGCATCGTGGGTGTTACAAGTTGGTAATCAGAGCCATCCCCGACTTAGGAGCCCCCTGCTTGATTGTTTGCTGGCGATGTTGAGACTAGAACAAAAATGTTTTGAGTCTTAGGATTATATATATCGGAGAGTAGGATTCTTTTTACTCCTCAGTCCCTTCGTCGCTCTGGTGAGGTCTCCTGACGTAGATGTTTTGACTATCCTCTTCTCAAAATTTCACTAAAATTTTTTTAGGATCACGCGGGTATCTTGGAATCGTTCCGATGGTTTTGTGACGAGAACATTGTTCTTGGTGCCTCCTGACATTTAGGGATTGTGGCAGTGTCCCGGGGAGTTGAGCTCCGAGATGTTGTCGTCACAATTATATCGTTGCAGTTCTGGAATACCTGAGTTTTGCCGACATCGAAAATCTCTTTTGTACAGTTGTTGGTGAGATAACCCTGATAACCCAGTACTGGGGCGAGCTCGGGAGTATTGCCATAACTCGTATAATGGATGCTTTTCGAAGGTTGAGGTACACGATTTCCGAAGGTTTCTTGGTTATGTGTTGACGGATGGATACAGCTAGATGTAGGGATTGCTAGTTTGGGTGAGATATATTGCTTCCCCTGTATCCCCAACACCTGATTGCATAACCAAAAAGTTTCGGGAGTTTATAGGTGGGATTCAAGTAGCTCTAGCATTTCTTCCCGCAGATATTTGGTTCGTGATTGGGTAATCCTTACCACTTATTTGTTCTAGTCGTACCTTGTTTATTTCATTCATCAATCTCTATTTAAGTGGCTTCTCACCTTTATGGACGTGTGATGTTTACTTTGGAATTCATTCGTTCATCCTTGTTCGAATGTTTATTGTGAAGACTATATGTTGCAATTTCTATCCATTGATTCAACTTGTCTATCTGTCTATCAAGATGCTAACGGATGTCACCCTCTTCAGGATGGCTCCGCCAACGCGTCTGAATCCGGATCGTAATGATGGGAGTCAAGCGAACCCTCCACCTCCACCTCCGCCTCCGGAGGCATGGCAAGCTTTGATGCCAGCCTCTAACGCCCATGCTCAGATGATGATCCAGCTCATGCAAGAGCGCAACCAAGGCCAAGGCAACCAAGGGAATCAAGGTCAAGGGCAGTTCAATCATCAGCCTCTATTTCCAACCCTCAACCACTTCCTGGCAAATCAGCCGAAGTCTTTCAGCTATTGTGTCGAGGCCACCGACGCCGATGATTGGCTCATGGATATCAACAAGCATTTTGAATGAAGCAATGTCAGGCCTGAGGACTATGTCAAGTTCGCTTCTTTTCAGCTCAAGGATCAGGCAGCTGATTGGTTCCAGCAATGCAAGGATTCCAGAGGTGGTCGAGTGATTACTTGGACTGATTTCTGTCGAGACTTTAAAGCTCACCATATTCCTACCAGTGTTGTTGAGAGCAAGCGTGAGGAGTTCCGCAATCTCAAGCAAGGCAACATGTCAATGTACGAATACAACAAGCAGTTTCAGAAACTTGCTCGCTTTGCTAAGCAAGATGTTCTTGATGAGAAAAGTATGATCTATCAGTTCAGAGGTGGCCTTAGAGAGGATCTGCAGTTAGCTCTCGTTCTTGTTGAGCCTACTCAGTTTGATCAATTCTACAATATGGCACTCAAGCAAGAAGGTGCTCAGCTCAAGTGTGAGGCTTCCAAGAAGAGAATCAGAGATGCAGTGCAATCTTCTTCTTCCTCACAAGTGGCAGCTAAGCAGCAGAAGTTCTACCTGCCTCCTCCGTTTCGTCAGCCTTACCAACAGAAGAACTCAGGTGGTCGTGGATCTTCCCACCCACCCAACCCAAGCTATCAGAACAAGTCTCAGCCTCAAGCTTCAAAGTCGAATGCTCCTTATCATTGTCCGCTCTCTGAAGTGACTTGCAACAAGTGCCAGCAGAAAGGTCACTACGCGAACAAATGCTTAAATCAAAGGCACCTTCCTCCTCCTCCTCCTGTGAGATCTTCAAGCAATGCAGTGGTCAAGCATAATCCAAATTCTGCAAAGGTGAACATGATGAGTGCAGCTCAGGCAGAGGATTCTTCAGATGTGATCATGGGTAATCTTCCTGTTAATGATATTCCTGCTAAAGTCTTATTTGATACCGGTGCTTCGCATTGTTTCATGTCTAGATCATTTGTTGCAAAGCATGATTTCATTTCGGAAATGTTGGAAAAACCCATGGGAGTTGTTTCTCCGGGCTCTTCTATGAGGGCTACCACAATGATCCCGGATGTTTCTATCAAGATGGGCGACTACAAATTTCTTTCTAAACCATTTGTTCTTGGCGACTCTGATATTGATCTTATTCTTGGGATGGACTGGCTTTCTAAGAACAAGGCTCAGCTTGATTGTGCTGCCAGGCAGATTCAATTGACTCACCCTTCTGAGGATGTTATCATCTATGCCGCTCGTGATGAAACCATTCGGTTGTTTTCTCTCAATGAGAAGGGCGAATTGGATGCTATTTCTCAAATTCCAGTCGTTTGTGAGTACCAAGATGTCTTTCCAGAAGAGCTTCCGGGTATGCCTCCTCATCGGCCAGTCGAGTTCGTTATTGATCTTGAACCTGGTACGGAACCCGTTTGCAAGAGTCCATACAAGCTTGGACCCAAGGAGCTGAAGGAATTGAAGAAGCAGCTCGATGAACAAGAGCGTCTGGGTTTGATCAGACCAAGTTCTTCCCCATGGGGTTGTGGAGTTCTTTTTGTCCAGAAGAAGGATGGCACGGACCGACTTTGCGTTGATTACCGTCCATTTAACAAGAAGACAATCAAGAACAAGTATCCACTTCCCAACATCAACGAGCTTTTCGAGCAACTCAAAGGTGCTAAAGTCTTCTCCAAGCTTGACCTTCGTATGGGTTATCATCAGGTTCGCATTCGTGAACAAGATATTCCCAATACAACATTCAGAACAAGCTATGGTTCTTATGAATATACTGTCATGTCTTTCGGCCTTGTCAATGCTCCTCCAACGTTCTCTCGCATGATGAACTTTATCTTCAACCCCTACACCAATGAATTCGTTCTGGTGTATCTCGATGATATCTTGGTCTTCTCCAAGAATAAGCAGGATCATGCCAAACATTTGCGATTGGTGCTCGACAAGCTCAGAGAGCATCAATTCTATGCGAAGTTTTCCAAATGTGAGTTCTGGCTTGATGAAGTTCTTTACCTTGGTCATATCATCTCTGCCAAGGGCATTGCTGTTAATCCCGTGAAGGTTTCTGCAGTTCTGAATTGGGAACCTCCTCAGAATGTCAAACAACTCCGTAGTTTTCTTGGTCTTGCAAGCTATTGCCAAAGATTCGTTGAGAACTTCTCTAAGATTGCAAAGCCTCTTTCCAACCTCCTCCAGAAGCATGTCAAGTATGTCTGGACGCCTGAGTGTGACGTCGCTTTCAACACCCTCAAAGAGAAGCTAGTCACAGCTCCTGTTTTGACTCCTCCCGATGAATCCAAGCCATTCGAAGTTTTCTGTGATGCTTCCCTTCAAGGTCTCGGTGCTGTGTTGATGCAAGAGAAAAAAGTTGTGGCCTATACCTCTCGTCAGTTGAAGCCCAACGAAAAGAACTACCCCACTCACGATCTTGAGTTGGCGGCAGTTGTCCATGCATTGATAACATGGAGACATCTCTTATTGGGAAGGCAAGTGGACATTTTCACCGATCACAAGAGCCTCAAGTATATCTTCACTCAACCCAACCTTAATCTCAGGCAAACTCGATGGGTCGAAATGATTCAAGAATACAATCCGTGTATCGAATATACTCCTGGCAAGGCGAATGTGATTGCAGATGCTCTGAGCAGAAAGGCTTATTGCAACAGTCTAATTCTCAAGCCGTTTCAACCGGGTCTTTGTGAAGCCTTCCGCAAGATGAATCTTCAAGTTGTTCCTCAAGGCTTTCTTGCCAACCTCATAGTCTCTCCTACTTTGGAAGATCAAATTCGTGAGGCACAACTCTTGGATACCATGGTGAAGAAGGTGAAACGTGGTATTGACAAGGGCATTCCTAAATACAAGTGCTATCGCTTGGATGACAAAGATACTCTTTTCTTCGAGGATCGCATTGTGGTTCCAAAAGGTGATCTGAGAAAAGTCATCATGAACGAGGCACACAATTCCCTCCTATCCATTCATCCTGGAAGTACAAGGATGTACCATGACCTCAAGCAGTCATATTGGTGGACTCGAATGAAGCGAGAAATTGCTCAATTCGTGAATGAATGTGATGTCTGCAGCAGAGTGAAAGCAGAACACCAAAGACCAGCTGGTCTCCTCCAACCTCTTGCTATTCCAGAATGGAAGTTTGACCATATCGAGACGGACTTCGTGACTGGTTTTCCTAAGTCCAAGCGTGGAAATGATGCTATCTTCGTTGTCATTGACAAGCTAACCAAAGTGGCTCATTTTCTTCCTATCAAAGAATCTATCACAGCAGCTCAGCTGGCAGAGCTATACACCTCCAGAATTGTCTCCTTGCACGGCATTCCACAACTGATATCTTCAGATCATGGAAGCATCTTCACTTCTAAGTTCTGGGACTCCTTTTAGAAGGCCGTGGGTACCAACATTCGTTTCAGCATAGCTTTCCATCCTCAAACAAGTGGCCAAGTCGAGCGAGTAAATCAAATCCTTGAAGATATGCTCAGGGCTTGTGTCATCTATTTCGGTATGAAGTGGGAAGATTGTCTTCCATATGCCGAGTTCTCCTACAACAATAGCTTCCAAGAGAGTTCAGGCAAGGCCCCATTCGAAATTATCTATGGCAGAAAGTGCCGTACTCCTCTCAACTGGTCTGAGACAGGTGAATGCCAACTTCTTGGCAACGACTTGATCACAGAAGCCGAAGAAATGTGCAAAGTCATTCGTGAGAATCTCAAAGCCGCGCAATCGCGACAAAAGAGTTACTATGATAGCAAGCACCATGACTTGGCTTTTGAAATCGGAGACCATGTCTACCTCCGCGTCTCTCCAATGAAAGGCACTCGTTGCTTCGGTATCAAAGGGAAGCTTGCCCCTAGATACGTAGGTCCTTTCAAGATCATTGGCAAAAGAGGCGATCTCGCCTATCAACTTGAGCTTCCATCCAACTTTGCAAACATGCACGATGTGTTTCACGTGTCACAGCTTCGCAAGTGCTTCAAGACTCCTGAGCGCACTATCAACTTCGAAGAGATCGACCTCCAAGAAGATCTCTCTTATCATGAGCACCCCGTTGCTATTCTTGAAGAAACCGAGCGCAAGACTCGCAACAAGTCAATCAAATTCCTGAAAGTGAAGTGGTCACACCATTCCGACCGAGAAGCCACCTGGGAGCGCGAGGATCACCTCCATTCCGAACATCCGGAGTTCTTTCAGTCCTAGATCTCGGGACGAGATCCTCTTGTAGTGGTGGAGTGTCGTAACACCCCGGATGTAACTTTCCATCTTTGTAACTCCAACTCTTGCCATTTTCGGCTATGTGATGTGTTATTCCCTCCGTGGTTGGGTTTTGTCTTTTGTTTTTCATTTTATTCATGTCATGCATATCATATCATGTCATCATGTGCATCTCATTTGCATACATGTTCGTCTCATGCATCCGAGCATTTTCCCCGTTGTCCGTTTCGCAATTCGACACTCCCACATGCACCGGTGCACCCCTTTTGTCTGTTTTTGTGTGTGGGTATTGAACGTTCTCGGAATGGACCGAGCCTTGCCAAGTGGCCCTGGTATAGCACCGGTAGACCACCTGTCAAGTTTCGGGTCATTTGGAGCTCGTTTGGTACTCCAACGGTTAACCGCACTCCCGCAAAGGCCTCTTTTAAGTTGGAGCCCAACACCCCTCCAAAACAGCCCAATAACCCATCTAAGTCACTTCCATGCTCTCCGTCGTCGGATCACGATCGTGTGGGCGAAAACTACACCCCATTTGGACACTCCTAGCTCTCTCTACCTATATATATGCCTCCCCCTCCGAAATTCACGGGCAAACCCTAGCGAAATCCCTCTCCGCGCCGCCGGACACGCCCGGATCGGACCGAACGCGTCCGTCCGCCACCGCCCG